>NC_092372.1:119054782-119068597 GCF_030028105.1 Mobula birostris
TGTGTGAGTGGTGGTGAGCTGAGTGGAAATGGGTGTGAACATTGTGTGTGAGTGGTGGTGAGCTGAGTGGAAATGGGTGTGAACATTGTGTGTGAGTGGTGGTGAGCTGATTGGAAATGGGTGTGAACATTGTGTGTGAGCGTAGGTGAGCTGAGTGGAAATGGGTGTGAACATTGTGTGTGAGTGGTGGTGAGCTGAGTGTAAATGGGTGTGAACATTGTGTGTGAGTGGTGGTGAGCTGAGTGGAAATGGGTGTGAACATTGTGTGTGAGAGTAGCTGAGCTGAGTGGAAATGGGTGTGAACAATGTGTGTGAGCGTAGGTGAGCTGAGTGGAAATGGGTGTGAACATTGTGTGTGAGCGTAGGTGAGCTGAGTGGAAATGGGTGTGAACATTGTGTGTGAGCGTAGGTGAGCTGAGTGGAAATTGGTGTGAACATTGTGTGTGAGCGTAGGTGAGCTGAGTGGAAATGGGTGTGAACATTGTGTGTGAGCGTAGGTGAGCTGAGTGTAAATGGGTGTGAACATTGTGTGTGAGCGTAGGTGAGCTGAGTGGAAATGGGTGTGAACATTGTGTGTGAGTGGTGGTGAGCTGAGTGTAAATGGGTGTGAACATTGTGTGTGAGTGGTGGTGAGCTGAGTGTAAATGGGTGTGAACATTGTGTGTGAGTGGTGGTGAGCTGAGTGGAAATGGGTGTGAACATTGTGTGTGAGTGGTGGTGAGCTGAGTGGAAATGGGTGTGAACATTGTGTGTGAGCGTAGGTGAGCTGAGTGGAAATGGGTGTGAACATTGTGTGTGAGTGGTGGTGAGCTGAGTGTAAATGGGTGTGAACATTGTGTGTGAGTGTAGGTAAGCTGAGTGGAAATGGGTGTGAACATTGTGTGTGAGCGTAGGTGAGCTGAGTGGAAATGGGTGTGAACATTGTGTGTGTGCGTAGGTGAGCTGAGTGTAAATGGGTGTGAACATTGTGTGTGAGCGCAGGTGAGCTGAGTGGAAATGGGTGTGAACATTGTGTGTGAGTGGTGGTGAGCTGAGTGTAAATGGGTGTGAACATTGTGTGTGAGTGGTGGTGAGCTGAGTGGAAATGGGTGTGAACATTGTGTGTGAGTGGTGGTGAGCTGAGTGGAAATGGGTGTGAACATTGTGTGTGAGTGGTGGTGAGCTGAGTGTAAATGGGTGTGAACATTGTGTGTGCGTGGTGGTGAGCTGAGTGGAAATGGGTGTGAACATTGTGTGTGAGTGGTGGTGAGCTGAGTGGAAATGGGTGTGAACATTGTGTGTGTGAGTGGTGGTGAGCTGAGTGGAAATAGGTGTGAACATTGTGTGTGAGCGTAGGTGAGCTGAGTGGAAATGGGTGTGAACATTGTGTGTGAGTGGTGGTGAGCTGAGTGTAAATGGGTGTGAACATTGTGTGTGAGTGGTGGTGAGCTGAGTGGAAATGGGTGTGAACATTGTGTGTGTGAGTGGTGGTGAGCTGAGTGGAAATAGGTGTGAACATTGTGTGTGAGCGTAGGTGAGCTGAGTGGAAATGGGTGTGAACATTGTGTGTGAGTGGTGGTGAGCTGAGTGGAAATGGGTGTGAACATTGTGTGTGAGAGTAGCTGAGCTGAGTGGAAATGGGTGTGAACATTGTGTGTGAGAGTAGCTGAGCTGAGTGGAAATGGGTGTGAACATTGTGTGTGAGAGTAGCTGAGCTGAGTGGAAATGGGTGTGAACATTGTGTGTGAGCGTAGGTGAGCTGAGTGGAAATGGGTGTGAACAATGTGTGTGAGCGTAGGTGAGCTGAGTGGAAATGGGTGTGAACAATGTGTGTGAGCGTAGGTGAGCTGAGTGTAAATGGGTGTGAACATTGTGTGTGAGCGTAGGTGAGCTGAGTGGAAATGGGTGTGAACATTGTGTGTGAGCGTAGGTGAGCTGAGTGGAAATGGGTGTGAACAATGTGTGTGAGCGTAGGTGAGCTGAGTGGAAATGGGTGTGAACAATGTGTGTGAGCGTAGGTGAGCTGAGTGTAAATGGGTGTGAACATTGTGTGTGAGCGTAGGTGAGCTGAGTGGAAATGGGTGTGAACATTGTGTGTGAGCGTAGGTGAGCTGAGTGGAAATGGGTGTGAACAATGTGTGTGAGCGTAGGTGAGCTGAGTGGAAATGGGTGTGAACAATGTGTGTGAGCGTAGGTGAGCTGAGTGTAAATGGGTGTGAACATTGTGTGTGAGCGTAGGTGAGCTGAGTGGAAATGGGTGTGAACATTGTGTGTGAGTGGTGGTGAGCTGAGTGGAAATGGGAGTGAACATTGTGTGTGAGAGTAGGTGAGCTGAGTGGAAATGGGTGTGAACATTGTGTGTGAGCGTAGGTGAGCTGAGTGGAAATGGGTGTGAACATTGTGTGTGAGCGTAGGTGAGCTGAGTGGAAATGGGTGTGAACATTGTGTGTGAGCGTAGGTGAGCTGAGTGGAAATGGGTGTGAACATTGTGTGTGAGCGTAGGTGAGCTGAGTGGAAATGGGTGTGAACAATGTGTGTGAGCGTAGGTGAGCTGAGTGGAAATGGGTGTGAACATTGTGTGTGAGCGTAGGTGAGCTGAGTGTAAATGGGTGTGAACATTGTGTGTGAGCGTAGGTGAGCTGAGTGGAAATGGGTGTGAACAATGTGTGTGAGCGTAGGTGAGCTGAGTGTAAATGGGTGTGAACATTGTGTGTGAGCGTAGGTGAGCTGAGTGGAAATGGGTGTGAACATTGTGTGTGTGAGCATAGGTGAGCTGAGTGGAAATGGGTGTGAACATTGTGTGTGAGCGTAGGTGAGCTGAGTGGAAATGGGTGTGAACATTGTGTGTGAGTGGTGGTGAGCTGAGTGTAAATGGGTGTGAACATTGTGTGTGAGCGTAGGTGAGCTGAGTGGAAATGGGTGTGAACATTGTGTGTGAGCGTAGGTGAGCTGAGTGGAAATGGGTGTGAACATTGTGCGTGAGCGTAGGTGAGCTGAGTGTAAATGGGTGTGAATATTGTGTGTGAGCGTAGGTGAGCTGAGTGGAAATGGGTGTGAACATTGTGTGTGAGTGGCGGTGAGCTGAGTGGAAATGGGTGTGAACATTGTGTGTGTGAGCGTAGGTGAGCTGAGTGTAAATGGGTGTGAACATTGTGTGTGTGAGCGTAGGTGAGCTGAGTGGAAATGGGTGTGAACATTGTGTGTGAGCGTAGGTGAGCTGAGTGGAAATGGGTGTGAACATCGTTTGTGAGCGTAGGTGAGCTGAGTGTAAATGGGTGTGAACATTGTGTGTGAGTGGTGGTGAGCTGAGTGTAAATGGGTGTGAACATTGTGTGTGAGTGGTGGTGAGCTGAGTGGAAATGGGTGTGAACATTGTGTGTGAGTGGTGGTGAGCTGAGTGGAAATGGGTGTGAACATTGTGTGTGAGTGGTGGTGAGCTGATTGGAAATGGGTGTGAACATTGTGTGTGAGCGTAGGTGAGCTGAGTGGAAATGGGTGTGAACATTGTGTGTGAGTGGTGGTGAGCTGAGTGTAAATGGGTGTGAACATTGTGTGTGAGTGGTGGTGAGCTGAGTGGAAATGGGTGTGAACATTGTGTGTGAGAGTAGCTGAGCTGAGTGGAAATGGGTGTGAACAATGTGTGTGAGCGTAGGTGAGCTGAGTGGAAATGGGTGTGAACATTGTGTGTGAGCGTAGGTGAGCTGAATGGAAATGGACGTGAACATTGTGTGTGAGCGTAGGTGAGCTGAGTGGAAATGGGTGTGAACATTGTGTGTGAGCGTAGGTGAGCTGAGTGGAAATGGGTGTGAACATTGTGTGTGAGCGTAGGTGAGCTGAGTGGAAATGGGTGTGAACATTGTGTGTGAGCGTAGGTGAGCTGAGTGTAAATGGGTGTGAACATTGTGTGTGAGCGTAGGTGAGCTGAGTGGAAATGGGTGTGAACATTGTGTGTGAGTGGTGGTGAGCTGAGTGTAAATGGGTGTGAACATTGTGTGTGAGTGGTGGTGAGCTGAGTGTAAATGGGTGTGAACATTGTGTGTGAGTGGTGGTGAGCTGAGTGGAAATGGGTGTGAACATTGTGTGTGAGTGGTGGTGAGCTGAGTGGAAATGGGTGTGAACATTGTGTGTGAGCGTAGGTGAGCTGAGTGGAAATGGGTGTGAACATTGTGTGTGAGTGGTGGTGAGCTGAGTGTAAATGGGTGTGAACATTGTGTGTGAGTGTAGGTAAGCTGAGTGGAAATGGGTGTGAACATTGTGTGTGAGCGTAGGTGAGCTGAGTGGAAATGGGTGTGAACATTGTGTGTGTGCGTAGGTGAGCTGAGTGTAAATGGGTGTGAACATTGTGTGTGAGCGCAGGTGAGCTGAGTGGAAATGGGTGTGAACATTGTGTGTGAGTGGTGGTGAGCTGAGTGTAAATGGGTGTGAACATTGTGTGTGAGTGGTGGTGAGCTGAGTGGAAATGGGTGTGAACATTGTGTGTGAGTGGTGGTGAGCTGAGTGGAAATGGGTGTGAACATTGTGTGTGAGTGGTGGTGAGCTGAGTGGAAATGGGTGTGAACATTGTGTGTGAGTGGTGGTGAGCTGAGTGTAAATGGGTGTGAACATTGTGTGTGCGTGGTGGTGAGCTGAGTGGAAATGGGTGTGAACATTGTGTGTGAGTGGTGGTGAGCTGAGTGGAAATGGGTGTGAACATTGTGTGTGTGAGTGGTGGTGAGCTGAGTGGAAATAGGTGTGAACATTGTGTGTGAGCGTAGGTGAGCTGAGTGGAAATGGGTGTGAACATTGTGTGTGAGTGGTGGTGAGCTGAGTGTAAATGGGTGTGAACATTGTGTGTGAGTGGTGGTGAGCTGAGTGTAAATGGGTGTGAACATTGTGTGTGAGTGGTGGTGAGCTGAGTGGAAATGGGTGTGAACATTGTGTGTGAGTGGTGGTGAGCTGAGTGTAAATGGGTGTGAACAATGTGTGTGAGTGGTGGTGAGCTGAGTGTAAATGGGTGTGAACATTGTGTGCGTGAGTGTTGGTGAGCTGAGTGTAAATGGGTGTGAACATTGTGTGTGAGTGGTGGTGAGCTGAGTGTAAATGGGTGTGAACATTGTGTGTGAGCGTAGGTGAGCTGAGTGGAAATGGGTGTGAACATTGTGTGTGAGTGGTGGTGAGCTGAGTGGAAATGGGTGTGAACATTGTGTGTGTGAGTGGTGGTGAGCTGAGTGGAAATAGGTGTGAACATTGTGTGTGAGCGTAGGTGAGCTGAGTGGAAATGGGTGTGAACATTGTGTGTGAGTGGTGGTGAGCTGAGTGTAAATGGGTGTGAACATTGTGTTTGAGTGGTGGTGAGCTGAGTGTAAATGGGTGTGAACATTGTGTGTGAGTGGTGGTGAGCTGAGTGGAAATGGGTGTGAACATTGTGTGTGAGTGGTGGTGAGCTGAGTGTAAATGGGTGTGAACAATGTGTGTGAGTGGTGGTGAGCTGAGTGTAAATGGGTGTGAACATTGTGTGCGTGAGTGTTGGTGAGCTGAGTGTAAATGGGTGTGAACATTGTGTGTGAGTGGTGGTGAGCTGAGTGTAAATGGGTGTGAACATTGTGTGTGAGCGTAGGTGAGCTGAGTGGAAATGGGTGTGGACATTGTGTGTGAGTGGTGGTGAGCTGAGTGTAAATGGGTGTGAACATTGTGTGTGAGTGGTGGTGAGCTGAGTGGAAATGGGTGTGAACATTGTGTGTGAGTGGTGGTGAGCTGAGTGGAAATGGGTGTGAACATTGTGTGTGTGAGTGGTGGTGAGCTGAGTGGAAATAGGTGTGAACATTGTGTGTGAGCGTAGGTGAGCTGAGTGGAAATGGGTGTGAACATTGTGTGTGAGTGGTGGTGAGCTGAGTGGAAATGGGTGTGAACATTGTGTGTGAGAGTAGCTGAGCTGAGTGGAAATGGGTGTGAACATTGTGTGTGAGAGTAGCTGAGCTGAGTGGAAATGGGTGTGAACATTGTGTGTGAGAGTAGCTGAGCTGAGTGGAAATGGGTGTGAACATTGTGTGTGAGCGTAGGTGAGCTGAGTGGAAATGGGTGTGAACAATGTGTGTGAGCGTAGGTGAGCTGAGTGGAAATGGGTGTGAACAATGTGTGTGAGCGTAGGTGAGCTGAGTGTAAATGGGTGTGAACATTGTGTGTGAGCGTAGGTGAGCTGAGTGGAAATGGGTGTGAACATTGTGTGTGAGCGTAGGTGAGCTGAGTGGAAATGGGTGTGAACAATGTGTGTGAGCGTAGGTGAGCTGAGTGGAAATGGGTGTGAACAATGTGTGTGAGCGTAGGTGAGCTGAGTGTAAATGGGTGTGAACATTGTGTGTGAGCGTAGGTGAGCTGAGTGGAAATGGGTGTGAACATTGTGTGTGAGCGTAGGTGAGCTGAGTGGAAATGGGTGTGAACAATGTGTGTGAGCGTAGGTGAGCTGAGTGGAAATGGGTGTGAACAATGTGTGTGAGCGTAGGTGAGCTGAGTGTAAATGGGTGTGAACATTGTGTGTGAGCGTAGGTGAGCTGAGTGGAAATGGGTGTGAACATTGTGTGTGAGTGGTGGTGAGCTGAGTGGAAATGGGAGTGAACATTGTGTGTGAGAGTAGGTGAGCTGAGTGGAAATGGGTGTGAACATTGTGTGTGAGCGTAGGTGAGCTGAGTGGAAATGGGTGTGAACATTGTGTGTGAGCGTAGGTGAGCTGAGTGGAAATGGGTGTGAACATTGTGTGTGAGCGTAGGTGAGCTGAGTGGAAATGGGTGTGAACATTGTGTGTGAGCGTAGGTGAGCTGAGTGGAAATGGGTGTGAACAATGTGTGTGAGCGTAGGTGAGCTGAGTGGAAATGGGTGTGAACATTGTGTGTGAGCGTAGGTGAGCTGAGTGTAAATGGGTGTGAACATTGTGTGTGAGCGTAGGTGAGCTGAGTGGAAATGGGTGTGAACAATGTGTGTGAGCGTAGGTGAGCTGAGTGTAAATGGGTGTGAACATTGTGTGTGAGCGTAGGTGAGCTGAGTGGAAATGGGTGTGAACATTGTGTGTGTGAGCATAGGTGAGCTGAGTGGAAATGGGTGTGAACATTGTGTGTGAGCGTAGGTGAGCTGAGTGGAAATGGGTGTGAACATTGTGTGTGAGTGGTGGTGAGCTGAGTGTAAATGGGTGTGAACATTGTGTGTGAGCGTAGGTGAGCTGAGTGGAAATGGGTGTGAACATTGTGTGTGAGCGTAGGTGAGCTGAGTGGAAATGGGTGTGAACATTGTGTGTGAGCGTAGGTGAGCTGAGTGTAAATGGGTGTGAACATTGTGTGTGAGCGTAGGTGAGCTGAGTGGAAATGGGTGTGAACAATGTGTGTGAGCGTAGGTGAGCTGAGTGTAAATGGGTGTGAACATTGTGTGTGAGCGTAGGTGAGCTGAGTGGAAATGGGTGTGAACATTGTGTGTGTGAGCATAGGTGAGCTGAGTGGAAATGGGTGTGAACATTGTGTGTGAGCGTAGGTGAGCTGAGTGGAAATGGGTGTGAACATTGTGTGTGAGTGGTGGTGAGCTGAGTGTAAATGGGTGTGAACATTGTGTGTGAGCGTAGGTGAGCTGAGTGGAAATGGGTGTGAACATTGTGTGTGAGCGTAGGTGAGCTGAGTGGAAATGGGTGTGAACATTGTGTGTGAGCGTAGGTGAGCTGAGTGGAAATGGGTGTGAACATTGTGTGTGAGCGTAGGTGAGCTGAGTGTAAATGGGTGTGAACATTGTGTGTGAGCGTAGGTGAGCTGAGTGGAAATGGGTGTGAACATTGTGTGTGAGTGGTGGTGAGCTGAGTGTAAATGGGTGTGAACATTGTGTGTGAGTGGTGGTGAGCTGAGTGTAAATGGGTGTGAACATTGTGTGTGAGCGTAGGTGAGCTGAGTGTAAATGGGTGTGAACATTGTGTGTGAGTGGTGGTGAGCTGAGTGGAAATGGGTGTGAACATTGTGTGTGAGCGTAGGTGAGCTGAGTGGAAATGGGTGTGAACATTGTGTGTGAGTGGTGGTGAGCTGAGTGTAAATGGGTGTGAACATTGTGTGTGAGTGTAGGTAAGCTGAGTGGAAATGGGTGTGAACATTGTGTGTGAGCGTAGGTGAGCTGAGTGGAAATGGGTGTGAACATTGTGTGTGTGCGTAGGTGAGCTGAGTGTAAATGGGTGTGAACATTGTGTGTGAGCGCAGGTGAGCTGAGTGGAAATGGGTGTGAACATTGTGTGTGAGTGGTGGTGAGCTGAGTGTAAATGGGTGTGAACATTGTGTGTGAGTGGTGGTGAGCTGAGTGGAAATGGGTGTGAACATTGTGTGTGAGTGGTGGTGAGCTGAGTGGAAATGGGTGTGAACATTGTGTGTGAGTGGTGGTGAGCTGAGTGTAAATGGGTGTGAACATTGTGTGTGCGTGGTGGTGAGCTGAGTGGAAATGGGTGTGAACATTGTGTGTGAGTGGTGGTGAGCTGAGTGGAAATGGGTGTGAACATTGTGTGTGTGAGTGGTGGTGAGCTGAGTGGAAATAGGTGTGAACATTGTGTGTGAGCGTAGGTGAGCTGAGTGGAAATGGGTGTGAACATTGTGTGTGAGTGGTGGTGAGCTGAGTGTAAATGGGTGTGAACATTGTGTGTGAGTGGTGGTGAGCTGAGTGTAAATGGGTGTGAACATTGTGTGTGAGTGGTGGTGAGCTGAGTGGAAATGGGTGTGAACATTGTGTGTGAGTGGTGGTGAGCTGAGTGTAAATGGGTGTGAACAATGTGTGTGAGTGGTGGTGAGCTGAGTGTAAATGGGTGTGAACATTGTGTGCGTGAGTGTTGGTGAGCTGAGTGTAAATGGGTGTGAACATTGTGTGTGAGTGGTGGTGAGCTGAGTGTAAATGGGTGTGAACATTGTGTGTGAGCGTAGGTGAGCTGAGTGGAAATGGGTGTGAACATTGTGTGTGAGTGGTGGTGAGCTGAGTGGAAATGGGTGTGAACATTGTGTGTGTGAGTGGTGGTGAGCTGAGTGGAAATAGGTGTGAACATTGTGTGTGAGCGTAGGTGAGCTGAGTGGAAATGGGTGTGAACATTGTGTGTGAGTGGTGGTGAGCTGAGTGTAAATGGGTGTGAACATTGTGTGTGAGTGGTGGTGAGCTGAGTGTAAATGGGTGTGAACATTGTGTGTGAGTGGTGGTGAGCTGAGTGGAAATGGGTGTGAACATTGTGTGTGAGTGGTGGTGAGCTGAGTGTAAATGGGTGTGAACAATGTGTGTGAGTGGTGGTGAGCTGAGTGTAAATGGGTGTGAACATTGTGTGCGTGAGTGTTGGTGAGCTGAGTGTAAATGGGTGTGAACATTGTGTGTGAGTGGTGGTGAGCTGAGTGTAAATGGGTGTGAACATTGTGTGTGAGCGTAGGTGAGCTGAGTGGAAATGGGTGTGGACATTGTGTGTGAGTGGTGGTGAGCTGAGTGTAAATGGGTGTGAACATTGTGTGTGAGTGGTGGTGAGCTGAGTGGAAATGGGTGTGAACATTGTGTGTGAGTGGTGGTGAGCTGAGTGGAAATGGGTGTGAACATTGTGTGTGTGAGTGGTGGTGAGCTGAGTGTAAATGGGTGTGAACATTGTGTGTGAGCGTAGGTGAGCTGAGTGGAAATGGGTGTGAACAATGTGTGTGAGCGTAGGTGAGCTGAGTGTAAATGGGTGTGAACATTGTGTGTGAGCGTAGGTGAGCTGAGTGGAAATGGGTGTGAACATTGTGTGTGTGAGCATAGGTGAGCTGAGTGGAAATGGGTGTGAACATTGTGTGTGAGCGTAGGTGAGCTGAGTGGAAATGGGTGTGAACATTGTGTGTGAGCGTAGGTGAGCTGAGTGGAAATGGGTGTGAACAATGTGTGTGAGCGTAGGTGAGCTGAGTGGAAATGGGTGTGAACAATGTGTGTGAGCGTAGGTGAGCTGAGTGTAAATGGGTGTGAACATTGTGTGTGAGCGTAGGTGAGCTGAGTGGAAATGGGTGTGAACATTGTGTGTGAGTGGTGGTGAGCTGAGTGGAAATGGGAGTGAACATTGTGTGTGAGAGTAGGTGAGCTGAGTGGAAATGGGTGTGAACATTGTGTGTGAGCGTAGGTGAGCTGAGTGGAAATGGGTGTGAACATTGTGTGTGAGCGTAGGTGAGCTGAGTGGAAATGGGTGTGAACATTGTGTGTGAGCGTAGGTGAGCTGAGTGGAAATGGGTGTGAACATTGTGTGTGAGCGTAGGTGAGCTGAGTGGAAATGGGTGTGAACAATGTGTGTGAGCGTAGGTGAGCTGAGTGGAAATGGGTGTGAACATTGTGTGTGAGCGTAGGTGAGCTGAGTGTAAATGGGTGTGAACATTGTGTGTGAGCGTAGGTGAGCTGAGTGGAAATGGGTGTGAACAATGTGTGTGAGCGTAGGTGAGCTGAGTGTAAATGGGTGTGAACATTGTGTGTGAGCGTAGGTGAGCTGAGTGGAAATGGGTGTGAACATTGTGTGTGTGAGCATAGGTGAGCTGAGTGGAAATGGGTGTGAACATTGTGTGTGAGCGTAGGTGAGCTGAGTGGAAATGGGTGTGAACATTGTGTGTGAGTGGTGGTGAGCTGAGTGTAAATGGGTGTGAACATTGTGTGTGAGCGTAGGTGAGCTGAGTGGAAATGGGTGTGAACATTGTGTGTGAGCGTAGGTGAGCTGAGTGGAAATGGGTGTGAACATTGTGCGTGAGCGTAGGTGAGCTGAGTGTAAATGGGTGTGAATATTGTGTGTGAGCGTAGGTGAGCTGAGTGGAAATGGGTGTGAACATTGTGTGTGAGTGGTGGTGAGCTGAGTGGAAATGGATGTGAACATTGTGTGTGTGAGCGTAGGTGAGCTGAATGTAAATGGGTGTGAACATTGTGTGTGTGAGCGTAGGTGAGCTGAGTGGAAATGGGTGTGAACATTGTGTGTGAGCGTAGGTGAGCTGAGTGTAAATGGGTGTGAACATCGTTTGTGAGCGTAGGTGAGCTGAGTGTAAATGGGTGTGAACATTGTGTGTGAGTGGTGGTGAGCTGAGTGTAAATGGGTGTGAACATTGTGTGTGAGTGGTGGTGAGCTGAGTGGAAATGGGTGTGAACATTGTGTGTGAGTGGTGGTGAGCTGAGTGGAAATGGGTGTGAACATTGTGTGTGAGTGGTGGTGAGCTGATTGGAAATGGGTGTGAACAATGTGTGTGAGCGTAGGTGAGCTGAGTGGAAATGGGTGTGAACAATGTGTGTGAGCGTAGGTGAGCTGAGTGTAAATGGGTGTGAACATTGTGTGTGAGCGTAGGTGAGCTGAGTGGAAATGGGTGTGAACATTGTGTGTGAGTGGTGGTGAGCTGAGTGGAAATGGGAGTGAACATTGTGTGTGAGAGTAGGTGAGCTGAGTGGAAATGGGTGTGAACATTGTGTGTGAGCGTAGGTGAGCTGAGTGGAAATGGGTGTGAACATTGTGTGTGAGCGTAGGTGAGCTGAGTGGAAATGGGTGTGAACATTGTGTGTGAGCGTAGGTGAGCTGAGTGGAAATGGGTGTGAACATTGTGTGTGAGCGTAGGTGAGCTGAGTGGAAATGGGTGTGAACAATGTGTGTGAGCGTAGGTGAGCTGAGTGGAAATGGGTGTGAACATTGTGTGTGAGCGTAGGTGAGCTGAGTGTAAATGGGTGTGAACATTGTGTGTGAGCGTAGGTGAGCTGAGTGGAAATGGGTGTGAACAATGTGTGTGAGCGTAGGTGAGCTGAGTGTAAATGGGTGTGAACATTGTGTGTGAGCGTAGGTGAGCTGAGTGGAAATGGGTGTGAACATTGTGTGTGTGAGCATAGGTGAGCTGAGTGGAAATGGGTGTGAACATTGTGTGTGAGCGTAGGTGAGCTGAGTGGAAATGGGTGTGAACATTGTGTGTGAGTGGTGGTGAGCTGAGTGTAAATGGGTGTGAACATTGTGCGTGAGCGTAGGTGAGCTGAGTGTAAATGGGTGTGAATATTGTGTGTGAGCGTAGGTGAGC
This sequence comes from Mobula birostris, assembly GCF_030028105.1. Lineage (NCBI taxonomy): Eukaryota > Metazoa > Chordata > Chondrichthyes > Myliobatiformes > Myliobatidae > Mobula > Mobula birostris. The sequence continues at coordinate 119,066,770 of NC_092372.1, forward strand.
TGAGTGGAAATGGGTGTGAACATTGTGTGTGAGTGGTGGTGAGCTGAGTGGAAATGGGTGTGAACATTGTGTGTGTGAGCGTAGGTGCGCTGAGTGTAAATGGGTGTGAACATTGTGTGTGTGAGCGTAGGTGAGCTGAGTGGAAATGGGTGTGAACATTGTGTGTGAGCGTAGGTGAGCTGAGTGTAAATGGGTGTGAACATCGTTTGTGAGCGTAGGTGAGCTGAGTGTAAATGGGTGTGAACATTGTGTGTGAGTGGTGGTGAGCTGAGTGTAAATGGGTGTGAACATTGTGTGTGAGTGGTGGTGAGCTGAGTGGAAATGGGTGTGAACATTGTGTGTGAGTGGTGGTGAGCTGAGTGGAAATGGGTGTGAACATTGTGTGTGAGTGGTGGTGAGCTGATTGGAAATGGGTGTGAACATTGTGTGTGAGCGTAGGTGAGCTGAGTGGAAATGGGTGTGAACATTGTGTGTGAGTGGTGGTGAGCTGAGTGTAAATGGGTGTGAACATTGTGTGTGAGTGGTGGTGAGCTGAGTGGAAATGGGTGTGAACATTGTGTGTGAGAGTAGCTGAGCTGAGTGGAAATGGGTGTGAACAATGTGTGTGAGCGTAGGTGAGCTGAGTGGAAATGGGTGTGAACATTGTGTGTGAGCGTAGGTGAGCTGAGTGGAAATGGGTGTGAACATTGTGTGTGAGCGTAGGTGAGCTGAGTGGAAATTGGTGTGAACATTGTGTGTGAGCGTAGGTGAGCTGAGTGGAAATGGGTGTGAACATTGTGTGTGAGCGTAGGTGAGCTGAGTGTAAATGGGTGTGAACATTGTGTGTGAGCGTAGGTGAGCTGAGTGGAAATGGGTGTGAACATTGTGTGTGAGTGGTGGTGAGCTGAGTGTAAATGGGTGTGAACATTGTGTGTGAGTGGTGGTGAGCTGAGTGTAAATGGGTGTGAACATTGTGTGTGAGTGGTGGTGAGCTGAGTGGAAATGGGTGTGAACATTGTGTGTGAGTGGTGGTGAGCTGAGTGTAAATGGGTGTGAACAATGTGTGTGAGTGGTGGTGAGCTGAGTGTAAATGGGTGTGAACATTGTGTGCGTGAGTGTTGGTGAGCTGAGTGTAAATGGGTGTGAACATTGTGTGTGAGTGGTGGTGAGCTGAGTGTAAATGGGTGTGAACATTGTGTGTGAGCGTAGGTGAGCTGAGTGGAAATGGGTGTGAACATTGTGTGTGAGTGGTGGTGAGCTGAGTGGAAATGGGTGTGAACATTGTGTGTGTGAGTGGTGGTGAGCTGAGTGGAAATAGGTGTGAACATTGTGTGTGAGCGTAGGTGAGCTGAGTGGAAATGGGTGTGAACATTGTGTGTGAGTGGTGGTGAGCTGAGTGTAAATGGGTGTGAACATTGTGTTTGAGTGGTGGTGAGCTGAGTGTAAATGGGTGTGAACATTGTGTGTGAGTGGTGGTGAGCTGAGTGGAAATGGGTGTGAACATTGTGTGTGAGTGGTGGTGAGCTGAGTGTAAATGGGTGTGAACAATGTGTGTGAGTGGTGGTGAGCTGAGTGTAAATGGGTGTGAACATTGTGTGCGTGAGTGTTGGTGAGCTGAGTGTAAATGGGTGTGAACATTGTGTGTGAGTGGTGGTGAGCTGAGTGTAAATGGGTGTGAACATTGTGTGTGAGCGTAGGTGAGCTGAGTGGAAATGGGTGTGGACATTGTGTGTGAGTGGTGGTGAGCTGAGTGTAAATGGGTGTGAACATTGTGTGTGAGTGGTGGTGAGCTGAGTGGAAATGGGTGTGAACATTGTGTGTGAGTGGTGGTGAGCTGAGTGGAAATGGG